>NW_028163709.1:0-22556 GCF_964263955.1 Coregonus lavaretus
GAGAGAGAGAGAGAGAGAGAGAGAGAGAGAGAGAGAGAGAGAGAGAGAGAGAGAGAGAGAGAGAGAGAGAGAGAGAGAGAGAGAGAGAGAGAGAGAGAGAGAGAGAGAGAGAGAGAGAGAGAGAGAGATGGGAGGAAAGGAGAGTAATGACAAAGTAGAAGAGGGAGTGAGGAGATGAGATGGAAATTATAGTCTCATGATGAATTAGTCCAACATATGTTTTGTGTGTTTATACTGTACAGAGATTTCAACACATACTGATGATTTTCCCTGTGCACTAAGTTAATCATACTCTAGCACACTGGCCTCAGTAGTTTACAACGTCTCAGAGATCATTAGTCTGCTAAGCTTGATACTCTGCAGCAAACATCCTAGACATCTTTCTAGGAGAGTAGTGATGTTACTGCGACTCATTGAATCCTAGTAGGTGATAAACATCCAGACAGACAAGGCTACAGTATGTGAGGTGGGTTGGATGATAGAATGGTCTGTCCATCCCTCTGTTCTCTCCTCCTGGCCCTTGTCCCACCTCTACTTCCTCTCTGGGTTATAGGCAGCAGGCTGCACACTGACTGATCTGAATCAGATACACATGCAGTACGCACAGACAGCTCTCTGAGGTGGACACCTGCCAGTATCAAGTGTTTTCTCTGAGATATTATCACCTCTGTTGCTAGGTCCCTCCATTATCACCTCTGTTGCTAGGTCCCTCCATTATCACCTCTGTTGCTAGATCCCTCCATTATCACCACTGTTACTTCTGTTAGCATCCAGTGAGAATTCCAAAGCCTTCATGGCTAAAATAGTTCATTATTTCACTCCACAACCCATCCGCAAGAGAGTAATAATTATAAAACAAATAAAGTATTATGTGCATAAGCAACAAAAAATAAACATAAAATCAACACTTTGCTGTTCTAGGACGTGCGTGAGTCTGTGTCCTCAAGAGATGAGGCTTGGGAAAAACCCACCCACCCCCAAGCTGTATAGAGTTTATAATATAGACATTCTCACTGTTATCATTAGACCTGGCAGAGGAGTGAGACAGGCTTTTACCTCCAGTCAAGCAGAGACGGAACAGATTTCAGTATAACTACAAAACCCACAGCTGCTATCAAGCCTTTTCCATCCGCTTACTGCGACCTTAAACATTGATGAATATGAGACTTGAGCTCTAGATTTGGAGAGAGAGGGCTAACTGGCTTATGTAATGCAGGTATCCTTGAGTCTCTTGGAGAAATATGTGTTTATATAAGAACAGATTCAATGCTGCTCCATCATGTTGTAAACTGGCCTGACAAAGAGTAGACAGATGGTTTAGTAGCACTGGGCTCTGGGAGAAGACCAACATTTACCATTAACATGACCACCTGGCTATGTTAGAGCGAGAGAGAGGAGAGGAGAGAGGGAGGGAGAGCAGAGAGGGGAGAGGAGGAGATCAGAGAGAGAGGGAGACAGAGAGAGAGGGAGACAGAGACATAGGGAGAGAAAATATGGGAGAGCAGGGAGAAGAGAGAGCACATGGAAATTACATTTTGTACCATGGCCATTATATACTGGAGTTTTAAGTGTCTCCTCTACTCGGTTAATTCTCTCCTCTCCTCTCCCCTCGCCTCCCCTCATCTTCTCTCCTCTCTTCAGCAGTGAAAGCAGCTTAGCTAAACTCTGGTCTGCCTGTTTATATGAGATGATTGAGATGTGGATAAGAATAGGGTGTGTAGAGAGTGCAGAGAACAATAATAATCAAGGAGTCGTGTTTTTATGCAGCCACTGTTGGCCGTATCCTCTCAGAGCCCAGAGATTGCATTGACTGAGATATCTAAGCTACTTAATCCTAGTGAAAACTGTTCTTCAGGGGGAAATAGTGTCCAAATCCATTCACATTCCACCTCCTGCTGTCTCTACTCTCCTCTGGGCCGGGTTCAAGGGGGGAGGTGTGTGTCTCTTTGTTAACAACAGCTGGTGCACGGTCTCTAATATTAAGGAATGTCTCTAAGTTCTGCTCACCTGAATTAGAATTGTTTATTTAACACTGAGACAGAGGGTCTCATTTCCAGGTGAGCCCTGTGTACACAACACACATTGAGATACAATATACACCTTTAAAACAACACATGCATAAATACATGTTAAAATACAAAAACAATGCGCAAAAATAATCGTAAACAACAGTTTATCAAAGGTCTTGGATAGCTCTATAAATATGGCAGCACAGTGATTCCAATGATCTAAGCAATTTCATATATAATTTAAGACAAGCATAGCTGCTGAAACAGTGCTATGTCCAGGTCTTAAACCAGACTGGTATACATTAAGAATAAATAATTTGAAGTTAAAAAAGTTATTAGCTGATAGTTTGCCAGTGATTGTAATATTTTTGTAAGGCAATATAGTTTAGAGATTGGGCTGTAGTTATCCAGGTCAGAAGGATCCCCAACAGATCTTAGGGATAGCACCAGAAGCAATTGTTAAATAGAAAATGTGAGTCAAAGGTTCTACAAGGAGGGGGGCAGAAAGCTACAGTAGAAAGGGATCAAGCGAGTCAGCTCAGATCTAGCAAATTAGATGTTCTTTACATACATTTTTTGCAAGGCATAATTGGCATAAAATGGTTCATATGGAGAAAAAAAAAGACAGAGTGCCTGGAAGTGCCTCATTCTCTGCTATTTGTTTAGTGGTGAATAAAGGACTCCCTCTAGTGAAGATTTAGGTATTTTCAGAAATCTTTTTTTCAAATAGATGGCCTGTTGAGGCAAAATGGTTATTAAAAGCACCACAAATGTCATTTTACCATGTTATGGGACCAGAGGCTGTCATAACCTGCTGGGGCAATGAGGGGGTGGAGTTTTCTCAAAGATTTGACCACTTTCCAGAATTTAGCTGGATTTCAACCACTCTCAGATACACAATTCAAGAAGTATGTTGACTTTGCTTTTCTACCAAGAGTAAGACATATATTTCTCAAATGTCTGAAGGCTGTCAGTCACAGGAAGATTCAGTCAATCTAGTCTTAGCCCAAGCTAAGTTTCTTTCATGAAATCTTTCAGACAATTCATTCGTGGGTTAGATCTGTCCTTTACCCTTAATCTTTTATATGGGCATGCTTATCTACAACAGAGTTAAACAGAGAGGTAAAACATTTAAGGATCTGAATCAGAGATAGAAGACATACCGTCCCAATCATACAACCCCAGGTTATACAGGAAATGTTGCTCATTGAAAGTTCTAAAATGTCTCTTTTTAATAATGTGTGGACACGATTTAGGTAGTTTAGTATCTCTATTGCAGGCAATGGGACAAGGGTCACTGAGCTCGTTAGCAAAGATTCCATTGGCTGTATACTTATGAGGGGCGGTTGTCAGAATGATGTCCAGAAGAGTAGATTTTTCAGTGTGTTTTAGTCGGGGAGAGTTGATTTAGTTATCAGTACAAATATATTTTAGTCTATCTGATACTGGCATCAATCAATACAGGTTAATATCACCCAATATGAATAATTCAGAATGAGTATAGTTAGACAGCAAGTCAGACAATTTGATAACATTTACATTTACGTCATTTAGCAGACGCTCTTATCCAGAGCGACTTACAAATTGGTGCATTCACCTTATAGCCAGTGGGATAACCACTTTACAATGTTTTTTTTTTTTTTTTGGGGGGGGGGGGGGGGGGGGTAGAAGGATTATTTTATCCTATCCCAGGTATTCTTTAAAGAGGTGGGGTTTCAAATGTCTCCGGAAGGTGGTGAGTGACTCCGCTGTCCTGGCGTCGTGAGGGAGCTTGTTCCACCATTGGGGTGCCAGAGCAGCGAACAGTTTTGACTGGGCTGAGCGGGAACTGTGCTTCCGCAGAGGTAGGGGGGCCAGCAGGCCAGAGGTGGATGAACGCAATGTCCTCGTTTGGGTATAGGGACTGATCAGAGCCTGAAGGTACGGAGGTGCCGTTCCCCTCACAGCTCCGTAGGCAAGCACCATGGTCTTGTAGCAGATGCGAGCTTCAACTGGAAGCCAGTGGAGTGTGCGGAGGAGTGGGGTGACGTGAGAGAACTTGGGAAGGTTGAACACCAGACGGGCTGCGGCATTCTGGATGAGTTGTAGGGGTTTAATGGCACAGGCAGGGAGCCCAGCCAACAGCGAGTTGCAGTAATCCAGACGGGAGGAGGACACAACGGAGTTGTCAACCGTGATGGCGAGATCATGGAACGGGCAGTCCTTCCCCGGGAGGAAGAGCAGCTCCGTCTTGCCGAGGTTCAGCTTGAGGTGGTGATCCGTCATCCACACTGATATGTCTGCCAGACATGCAGAGATGCGATTCGCCACCTGGTTATCAGAAGGGGGAAAGGAGAAGATTAGTTGTGTGTTGTCTGCATAGCAATGATAGGAGAGGCCATGTGAGGATATGACAGAGCCAAGTGACTTGGTGTATAGCGAGAATAGGAGAGGGCCTAAAACTGAGCCCTGGGGGACACCAGTGGTGAGAGCACGTGGTGCGGAGACAGATTCTCGCCACGCCACTTGGTAGGAGCGACCGGTCAGGTAGGACGCAATTAAAGAGTGAGCCGCACCGGAGATGCCCATCTCGGAGAGGGTGGAGAGGAGTATCTGATGGTTCACAGTATCAAAGGCAGCAGACAGGTCTAGAAGGACAAGATCAGAAGAGAGAGAGTTAGCTTTAGCAGTGCGGAGAGCCTCCGTGACACAGAGAAGAGCAGTCTCAGTTGAATGACCAGTCCTGAAACCTGACTGGTTTGGATCAAGAAGGTAATTCTGAGAGAGATAGCAAGAGAGTTGGCTAAAGACGGCACGCTCAAGAGTTTTGGAGAGAAAAGAAAGAAGGGATACTGGTCTGTAGTTGTTGACATCAGAGGGATAGAGTGTTGGTTTTTTGAGAAGGGGTGCAACTCTCGCTCTCTTGAAGACAGAAGGGACATAGCCAGCGGTCAAGGATGAGTTGATGAGCGAGGTGAGGTAAGGGAGAAGGTTACCGGAGATGGTCTGGAGAAGAGAGGAGGGGATAGGGTCAAGCGGGCAGGTTGTTGGGCGGCCGGCCGTCACAAGTCGCACGATTTCATCTGGAGAGAGAGGGGAGAAAGAAGTCAAAGCATAGGGTAGGGCAGTGTGAGCAGGACCAGCAGTGTCATTTGACTTAACAAAAGAGGATCGGATGTCGTCAACCTTCTTTTCAAAATGGTTGACGAAGTCACCCACAGAGAGGGAGGGGGGGGGGGGAGGATTCAGCAGGGAGGAGAAGGTGGCAAAGAGCTTCCTAGGGTTAGAGGCAGATGCTTGGAATTTAGAGTGGTAGAAAGTGGCTTTAGCAGCAGAAACAGATGAAGAAAATGTAAAGAGGAGGGAGTGAAAAGATGCCAGGTCCGCAGGGAGTCTAGTTTTCCTCCATTTCCGCTCGGCTGCCCGGAGCCCTGTTCTGTGAGCTCGCAATGAGTCGTCAAGCCACAGAGCAGGAGGGGAGGACCGAGCCGGCCGGGAGGATAGGGGACATAGAGAGTCAAAGGATGCAGAAAGGGAGGAGAGGAGGTTTGAAGAGGCAGAATCAGGAGATTGGAGGGAGAAGGATTGAGCAGAGGGAAGAGATGATAGGATGGAAGAGGAGAGAGTAGCGGGAGAGAGAGAGCGAAGGTTGCGACGGCACATTACCATCTGAGTAGGGGCAGAGTGAGTAGTGTTGGAGGAGAGCGAGAGAGAAAAGGATACAAAGTAGTGGTCGGAGACATGGAGGGGAGTTGCAGTGAGATTAGTAGAAGAACAGCATCTAGTACAGATGAGGTCAAGCGTATTGCCTGCCTTGTGAGTAGGGGGGGACGGTGAGAGGGTGAGGTCAAACGAGGAGAGGAGTGGAAAGAAGGAGGCAGAGAGAAGCAGAGAGAAATGAGTCAAAGGTAGACGTAGGGAGGTTGAAGTCACCCAGAACTGTGAGGGGTGAGCCATCTTCGGGAAAGGAACTTATCAAGGCGTCAAGCTCATTGATGAACTCTCCAAGGGAACCTGGAGGGCGATAAATGACAAGGATGTTAAGCTTGAATGGGCTAGTGACTGTGACAGCATGGATTCAAATGAGGAGATAGACAGATGGGTCAGGGGAAAAAGAGAGAATGTCCACTTGGGAGAGATGAGGATTCCTGTGCCACCACCCCGCTGACCAGATGCTCTCGGGGTATGCGAGAACACATGGTCAGACGAGGAGAGAGCAGTAGGAGTAGCAGTGTTTTCAGTGGTAATCCATGTTTCCGTCAGTGCCAAGAAGTCGAGGGACTGGAGGGTAGCATAGGCTGAGATTAACTCTGCCTTGTTGGCCGCAGAACGGCAGTTCCAGAGGCTGCCGGAGACCTGGAACTCCACGTGGGTCGTGCGTGCAGGGACCACCAGGTTAGAGTGGCAGCAGCCACACGATAACAGCAATTGGGAGGGCCGAGGGAGGGTGATAAACTCCCACTAACGTTAGTTGGGCATTATTACCAAGGCCCACATTTAGGAAAGACATTCAAATTGCTTGGGGACAGAGGTGGTAATACACACAGTAACATTCAAGTTGTTCTTTATGAATAAGGCGACACCCCCACCTCTGCCAGCTCTGTCAGATCTATAGACATTATATCCATTTAGAGACACATCAGAGTCTGGCACATACTTTTTTAACCAAGTATCAGTAATAATCAAAATGCCTCATGATAAACTGTAGACCAAACTATTTACCAAGAGAGACACACACCTCCCCCCTATATTTTTCATAGCTGTCTATTTACCATCACAAACCGATGCTGGCACTAAGACTTCCAGGCAAGCAACACTGAACCATGCTTGAGAGCACTAGCTGTTCTGGATGACTGTGTGATCACACTCTCTGTAGCTGATGTGAGTAAAACCTTTAAAACAGGTTAACATTTGCAGGGCAAGACGGATTACCAGGATGTACTTAGAGCATGCGCTGACCAGCTGGCAAGTGTCTTCACTGACATTTTCAACCTCTCCCTGACCCAGTCTGACCCTACATGTTTCAAGCAGACCGCATAGTTCCTGTGCCCAAGAACATCAAGGTAACCTGTTTAAATTACTATCGCCCCGTAGCATCACATCTGTAGCCATTAAATGCTTTGAAAGGCTGGTCATGGCTCACATCAACACCATCATCTCAGACACCCTGGACCCACTCCAATTCGCATACTGCCCCAAAAGATCCACAGATGATGCAATCTCTATTGCACTCCATACTGCCCTTTCCCACTTGGACAAAAGGAACACCTACATGAGAATGCTGTTCATTGACTACAGCTCAGCATTCAACACCATAGTGCCCTCCAAGCTCATCCCTGAGGGCAACGTCTTTCCCCCCCGGGAGGCTGAAAAGATTTGGCATGGACCCTCAGATCCTCAAAAAGTTATACAGCTGCACCATTGAGAGCATCTTGACTGGCTGCATCACTGCTTGGTATGGCAACTGCTTGGCATCCGACTGCAAGGCGCTGCAAAGGGTAGTGTGTACGGCCCAGTACATCACTGGTGCCGAGCTCCCAGCCATCCAGGAACTCTATACCAGGCGGTGTCAGAGGAAGGCCTTAAAAATTGTCAAAGACTCCAGCCACCTCAGTCATAGAATATTCTCTCTGCTACCGCATGGCAAGTGGCAAAGATGCACCAAGTCTGGAACCAACAGCACCCTGAACAGCTTCTACCCCCAACCCATAAGACTACTAAATAGTTAGTTAAATAGTTAACCAAATAGCTACCCGGACTATCTGCATTGACACTTTTGGCACTAACTTTTTTGATCCACCACATACACTGCTGCTACTGTTTACTATCTGTCACCTTATTCCTAGTTATATGTACAGTATATATCTACCTCAATTACCTCGCATCCTTGCACATCGACTCAGTACTGGTTCCCGTTGTACAGTGCCTTGCTAAAGTATTCCTCCCCCTTGGCGTTTTTCCTATATTGTTGTATTACAACCTGTAATTGAAATTGATTTTGATTTTGATTTTATGTAATGGACATACACAAAATAGTCCAAATTGGTGAAGTGAAATTCTAAAAAATAAATAACGGAAAAGTGGTGTGTGCATATGTATTCACCCCCTTTGCTATGAAGCCCCTAAATAAGATCTGGTGCAACCAATTACCTTCAGAAGTCACATAGTTAGTTAAATAAAGTCCACCTGTGTGCAATCTAAGTGTCACATGATCTCAGTATATATACACACACCTGTTCTGAAAGGCCCCAGAGTCTGCAACACCACTAAGCAAGGGGCACCACCAAGCAAGCAGCAACATGAAGACCAAGGAGCTCTCCATACAAGTCAGGGACAAAGTTGTGGAGAAGTACAGATCAGAGTTGGGTTATAAAAAAATACCAGAAACTTTGAACATCCCACAGAGCACCATTAAATCCATTATTAAAAAATGGAAAGAATATGGCACCACAACAAACCTGCCAAGAGAGGGCCGCCCACCAAAACTCATGGACCAAGCAAGGAGGGCATTAATCAGAGAGACAACAAAGATTCCAAAGATAACCCTGAAGGAGCTGCAAAGCTCCACAGCAGAGATTGGAGTATCTGTCCATGTCACGTTCGTTGAAGGACGGGTCAGACCAAGGCGCAGCGTGATATGCGTACATGTTTATTAACTTATCAACACAACGACAAAACAACAAACGAAACGTGAAGTCCAAGGTAGATACAACAAACCTTAACAAGATCCTACAACTAGACAGTGCCAATAGGCTGCCTAAGTATGGTCCCCAATCAAAGACAACGAGCGACAGCTGCCTCTGATTGGGAACCACACTGGCCAACATAGAACTATACATACTATATCCCACACATAGAAAAAGCACAACAAGGAATATACACACCCTGACTCAACATATAAGAGTCCCCTGAGTCAGGGCGTGACAGTACCCCCCCCCCCCCCAAAGGTGCGGACTCCGACCGCACAACATAAACATAACAGTGTAGGTGCCGGGTGGGATTTCCGCCTCGGAGGCGGATCCGGCTCGGGGCGTGACGACCTCTCACTCTCCGCCTCCCTGTTGCGCCCCTGGTCTGGTCTGGACCTCGGCGCGCTGCTTCCCCTCTCCTTCCTCCCACGATACGCCAGGCCCTGTCTGGACCCTGGTGTGGGAGACCCCGAACCTGGAGAGGGGCTGACGTCATGGTCTGGACTGGAGCCGCTGACCGGAGCTGGACTGGGCACCGGTGGAGCGGACTGCTCTGGCTCCGGAGTGGAGCCGCTGACCGGAGCTGGTTCAGGCACCGGTGGAGCGGACTGCTCTGGCTCCGGAGTGGAGCAGCTGACCGGAGCTGGATCAGGCACTGGTGGAGCGGACTGCTCTGGCTCCGGAGTGGAACCGCTGGCCGGAGCTGGACTGGACCCCGGTGGAGCGGACTGCTCTGGCTCCGGAGTGGAACCGCTGGCCGGAGCTGGACCGGACCCCGGTGGAGCGGACTCTTCTGGCTCCGGAGTGGAGCCGCTGACCGGTACCGGACCAGGCACCGGTGGAACGGGCACGGGCCGTGCCGGACTGGACACACGCACCACTAGCTTGGTGCGAGGAGCAGGAACAGGCCGGGCCGGATTGGCGACGCACACCACAGGCTTGGTGCGAGGAGCAGGAACAGGCCGGGCCGGACTGGCGACGCGCACCACAGGCTTGGTGCGAGGAGCAGGAACAGGCCGGGCCGGACTGGCGACGCGCACCACAGGCTTGGTGCGAGGAGCAGGATCAGGCCGGGCCGGACTGGGAACACGCACCACTGGCTTGATGCGGGGAGCAGGAACGGGCCGGACCAGACTGGCGACACGCACCACTTGCTTGGTGCGAGGAGCAAGACTGGGTTCCTTTATTAACCGCCGCTCCTTCTGCTGCCTAACCAGCTCCTCTCGCCGTGCCTCTACTTTTTCCTTCTCCCCTTTAGCCTACTGTAGCGCCTCCCTCTGACTGAATAACTCCTGCTACCGCTGAGCCAACAGCCCCCGTAACATGGTGGCCTCCTCTCCTAACCTGCAGATCCGCCCTTTCACGGCCTCCTGCTGCCTCGTCGTCCACACCGTGTGCCCCCCCAAAAAATTTTCTTGGGGTTGCCTCTCGGGTCTCCGTTGTCGGCACTGTTGGTGCCGTTTCTCCTCTCCTACCCGGGCTTCCTCCTTCATCGCCTTCCGATAACGGACGGCCTCCTCCTCTGTAATTCTCACCCAACCGAGGAGGACATCTACTAATGTTACCTCCTGTTGAGTCCCAGGCGTTTGCTCCTTCTCGGCACGCTGCTTGGTCCTTGTTTGGTGGGATCTTCTGTCACGTTCATTGAAGGACGGGTCAGACCAAGGCGCAGCGTGATATGCGTACATGTTTATTAACTTATCAACACAACGACAAAACAACAAACGAAACGTGAAGTCCAAGGTAGATACAACAAACCTTAACCAGAACAAGATCCCACAACTAGACAGTGCCAATAGGCTGCCTAAGTATGGTCCCCAATCAGAGACAACGAGCGACAGCTGCCTCTGATTGGGAACCACACCGGCCAACATAGAACTATACATACTAGATCCCACACATAGAAAAAGCACAACAAGGAATATACACACCCTGACTCAACATATAAGAGTCCCCTGAGTCTGGGCGTGACAGTCCATAGGACCACTTTAAGCCCTACACTCCACAGAGCTGGGCTTTATGGAAGAGTGGCCAGAAACATGCCATTGCTTAAAGAAAAAAATAAGCAAACACGTTTGGTGTTCGCCAAAAGGCATGTGGGAGACTCCCCAAACATATGAAAGAAGGTACTCTGGTCAGATGAGACTAAAATTGAGCTTTTTGACCATTAAGGAAAACGCTATGTCTGGCACAAACCCAACACCTCTCATCACCCCGAGTACACCATCCCCACAGTGAAGTATGGTGGTGGCAGCATCATGCTGTGGGGATGTTTTTCATCGGCAGGGACTGGGAAACTGGTCAGAATTGAAGGAATGATGGATGGCGCTAAATACAGGGAAATTCTTGAGGGAAACCCGTTTCAGTCTTCCAGAGATTTGAGACTGGGATGGAGGTTCACCTTCCAGCAGGACAATGACCCTAAGCATACTGCTAGAGCAACACTTGAGTGGTTTAAGAGGACACATTTAAATGTCTTGGAATGGCCTTGTCAAAGCCCAGACCTCAATCCAATTGAGAATCTGTGATATGACTTAAAGATTGCTGTATACCAGCGGAACCCATCCAACTTGAAGGAGCTGGAGCAGTTTTGCCTTAAAGAATGGGCAAAAATCCCAGTGGCTAGATGTGCCAAGCTTATGGAGACATACCCCAAGATACTTGCAGCTGTAATTGCTGCAAAAGGTGGCTCTACAAAGTATTGACTTTGGGAGGGTGAATAGTTATGCACGCTCAAGTTTTCTATTTGTTTGTCTTATTTCTTGTTTGTTTCACAATAAAAAATATTTTGCATCTTCAAAGTGGTAGGTATGTTGTGTAAATCAAATGATACAACTCCCCCCAAAAATCCATTTTAATTCCAGGTTGTAAGGCAACAAAATAGGAAAAATGCCAAGGGGGGTGAATACTTTCGCAAGCCACTGTATGTAGCCAGGTTATCGTTACTCATTGTGTATCTATTATTACTTTTATTATTTCTTTATTTTCTTTCTGCATTGTTGGGAAGGGCCCGTAAGTACAGTTGAAGTCGGAAGTTTACATACACTTAGGTTGGCGTCATTAAAACTCGTTTTTCAACCACTCCACAAATTTCTTGATAACAAACTATAGTTTTGGCAAGTCGGTTAGGACATCTACTTTGTGCATGACAAGTAATTTTTCCAACAATTGTTTACAGACAGATTATTTCACTTCTAATTCATTGTATCACAATTCCAGTGGGTCAGAAGTTTACATACACTAAGTTGACTGTGCCTTTAAACAGCTTGGGAAATTCCAGAAAATGATGTCATGGCTTTAGAAGCTTCTGATTGGCTAATTGACATCATTTGAGTCAATTGGAGGTGTACCTGTGGATGTATTTCAAGGCCTACCTTCAAACTCAGTGGCTCTTTGCTTGACATCATGGGAAAATCAAAATAAATAAAGACAAGACCTCAAAAAGAAATCTGTAGACCTCCACAAGTCTGGTTCATCCTTCGGAGCAATTTCCAAACGCCTGAAGGTACCACGTTCATCTGTACAAACAATAGTACGCAAGTATAAACACCATGGGACCACGCAGCCGTCATACCGCTCAGGAAGGAGACGCGGTCTGTCTCCTAGAGATGAACGTACTTTGGTGCAAAAAGTGCAAATCAATCCCAGAACAACAGCAAAGGACCTTGTGAAGATGCTGGAGGAAACAGGTACAAAGTATCTATATCCACAGTAAAACGAGTCCTATATCGACATAACCTGAAAGGCCTCTCAGCAAGGAAGAAGCCCCTGCTCCAAAACTGCCATAAAAAAGCCAGACTATGGTTTGCAACTGCACATGGGGACAAAGAACGTACTTTTTGGAGAAATGTCCTCAGGTCTGATGAAACAAAAATAGAACTGTTTGGTCATAATGACCATCGTTTTGTTTGGAGGAAAAAGGGGGTTCTTGCAAGCCGAAGAACACCATCCCAACCGCGAAGCACGGGGGTGGCAGCATCATGCTGTGGGGGTGCTTTGCTGCAGGAGGGACTGGTGCACTTCACAAAATAGATGGCATCATGAGGAAGGAAAATGATGTGGATATATAGAAGCAACATCTCAAGACATCAGTCAGGAAGTTAAAGCTTGGTCGCAAATAGGTCTTCCAAATGGACAATGACCCCAAGCATGCTTCCAAAGTTGTGGCAAAATGGCTTAAGGACAACAAAGTCAAGGTATTGGAGTGGCCATCACAAAGCCCTGACCTCAATCCTATAGAAAACCTGTGGGCAGAACTGAAAAAGCGTGTGCGAGCAAGGAGGCCTACAAACCTGACTCAGTTACACCAGCTCTGTCAGGAGGAATGGGCCAGAATTCACCCAACTTATTGTGGGAAGCTTGTGAAAGGCTCCCCGAAACGTTTGACCCAAGTTAAACAATTTAAAGGCAACGCTACCAAATTGAGTGTATGTAAACTTCTGACACACTGGGAATGTGATGAAAGAAATAAAAGCTGAAATAAATCATTCTCTCTACTATTATTCTGACATATCACATTCTTAAAATAATATGACCTAAAACAGGGAATTTTTACTAGGATTAAATGTCAGGAATTGTGAAAAACTTAGTTTAAATGTATTTGGCTAAGGTGTATGTAAACTTCCGACTTCAACTGTAAGTATTTCAATGTTGGTCCACACCTGTTGTTTACAAAACATTTGACGAATACAATTTGATTTGATATACTGTATACTTTATGTACACTATAGCAGTTCTGTTTCAGACTAGAGAGAGGAGAGGGTAAGAGAAGAGGAGAGAGAGAGACAGGTTGTGAGGGGACTCTTACTTCAGTCACCTCTAGATCGCGCTCCTTCTTTCCCTATCTTCTGACACAAGGCTAGCTGTTGACATGTGTATCCAGTTATTGTGGAAGCTTTAAAAATGGAGAAAAAACTACAGAATACTAAATGAAAGGCAAATAAAAACAGACTGCAATAAAGATCAAGCACAAACGCTATGTGTACACACACCCACACACACACCCACACATAATTAATTAGATTATTTGTAATCTGATTGTCTTTTGTTAGACGCTTTCCTCTTTAATTCAGTCCATTCAAACTGATTATCCTAGAGTTACTTAAAGAGCAGTTTCGTTTTTGTAACCACTAACACCATATTACTTTATTTACTACCACTAATATCACATCACGATAGTGCTTATTTCAACACAGAAGGAGTAGGAAATCAGGCCTCAGCTGCAGTTGTGTATGAATTACATCACTACAGTCACTGTTACGAACCCCGTGGCTTTAAACGTCTAGGGTGGATGGACATGAGACCCGTAACATAATTCATGCAAATTAGGATGATGACGTGGAACAGTGAGAACAAAAACTACACGACAACCATAAACTACCGTCAAACATAAAAGGTTTATTGCTGAACACACGGTAAAGGTTTGGGAAAAAGGGCTGAGCAGGACCCAAGAAATGAAACAATAGTGTAAAAAAAAAACTAAACTGATCTTGCCTGCCTCAAGAACCGCTAAGCTACTGCTAATCATACAAAAGTACAGGGGGTGGTCCGCTCAGGTCTAACTAGTGTTTTTAGACAGATTTCTTCCTACGGGTAATGTACGCCCAAGGGCAACTTGCTTAAACTCCCCTTTTCCCAGAAACACACAAAGTTACCAAACAGAGTAATCAGCAAATGAGTTTGTACACAAAACACAGGACACCACAGTATCCATACTCACATACGAAAAGTAGTCTAACAAAGTTACCAAACAGAGTAACCAGCAACTTAGTGAGTAAACAAAACACAGGACACCACAGTATCCATACTCACATACGGAAATAGTCTCCTAACAAAGTTACCAAACAGAGTAACCAGCAACTTAGTGAGTACACAAAACACAGGACACCTCAGTATCCATACTCACATACGGAAATAGTCTTCTAACAACACACACAACTGACCGGCTTTTAAACAATGGGATGTGTGATTGAAAAACCAGCAACAGGTGGTGCAATGCAGAGGAACGTTCACTGATTGGTCCACCTTAGCAATCAGCAGACACCTCAACGACCACCAATCAGGAACATACAGGACACCTGTGATTAGGGCAGAAGGAGAGGAAAAACACAAAAAGACACAGGATACCTGTATCCGTAACAGTCACTTACATTCACATTACAGTTACAACACTCCAACATCAGTTGTAATGGTGCTCAGACAGACATGGCATTGGTTGTAATGGTGATAATAGTCATCTGTGGTAGCAGTGGATGTAGACTAGACTTGAGGATGAAGTCATAAAAGCTGTGGCCTCCTCCCTGGGTTTCTACACTGTGGTGGTTGCAGCCTATGAACAAATACAGTATATTTTTTGTTTCTGTGTGTGTTACTTGTTAATGGTTTTCTAATAGATTTAAAATTTAATTTTCAGAAATATTTTTAAAGTGCAGTAAATCAAGTCATTTAATTTACTCTGCCAGTGAAAAGCAGATAAACAGTGAGTGTGGTTACACGCACACAATAATATGATTATTATGGATAATCAGATTCATTTAATAGTTCGATTGAAATGTTTACATGCTTTGCAAGAAGAACAATTTCCCTAAAAATCTTGTTTACATGAAAACAGGGTATCTGATGGGACTTTGATAAATGCAGAAAATCGGCAATCCAAATAAATGTTCTACCACAGTGACCATGTTATTTCTGGGAAGCCTAGTTGATTCTGAGTTCGGACATATAAAGTTTGTATGTGAAAACTATTTCTAAGATGCATACTTTCAGTTTTTCCGAACTCACTTCACTCGCAGATAAGAGGGAGGCTTGCACTGCTGGTGCTGGCACATGGGCAGATCAAATACACCGCTGGAACTGACTAAGCTGTTTACATGTCCTAATCATTTGAAAGATTGCTCAGAAAACCGGGTGTTTTAATCTTTGTATGCTTACTTTGATTATGACCTTACACCGATTAAGATAAGCAGAGAAAGATGTTTACATGACTAATGCCATACTCGGCCTACTGCCATAATCAGTTTAATATCTAATTATTAGTGTGCATGTAAACGTACTCAGTAGAAGCCACTGGAGGGGAAGAGAGGATAATGAATGAGGCCAGTGTTAGTGAGAGGCAGAGTCTTATTAGCCTGTTAGTAAGAGGCTCTGCTTAACTGTAATTAAACTTAATCCCAATATATTATTATATTACGCTGAGCAGATGTGGCTATAGAAAACATAATGGTATTCTGGACAACCTTGCTGACCACCAACAACTAATGATTCACACAAGGAAGGACTCTGACTCTGACTGCAAGGCCCTGTAGCCTGCTTTGGCCTACTTCGGCCGGCTATTGCCTGGTTTTGTTCGGCAGGTCACCGTAGCAAACACTGTAGCAAAACAATTTGAAGCAGAAACTAAAATGAGGGTTTGTTATTGGACAAGTTCAATTTCAGGTATTACAGCCCCATTTCAAATATGACAAAGACGAGCCAAGGGGTACAGTTTGGATTGGCACGACACACACACACGCACGCACAAACAAACACACATACGTGCATGAGTGCATGGTTGTGAGTTCTGGATCTGAATGTGTCAGACAGGACAGGAAGAATAATTTAAGATTGGCTCCATCTGTCCTTCATCCAACATATAAAGCATCTTTCTGTCACGATCGTTACCGGAAGATACGGACCAAGGCGCAGTGTGATAAGCGTACATTTTATTAAGTACTTAACACGACACAAAACAACAAACAAACGATACGTGAAGTCCTAGGTTACACAAAACAAACCTTTACGGAACAAGATCCCACACCGACTAGTGCCAAACAGGCTGCCTAAGTATGGTCCCCAATCAGAGACAACGAGATACAGCTGCCTCTGATTGGGAACCACCCTGGCCAACATAGATCTAAACGATCTAGCACATCAACATAGAAAATATAACACAGAAACTACACACCCTGGCTCAACATTTCAGAGTCCCCAGAGCCAGGGTGTGACAGTACCCCCCCCCCCCCCCCCCCCCAAAGGCGCGGACTGCGACCGCGCCACACAAACACAACAGGGTAGGGGCCGGGTGTGACCACCACTTTCTCTCCACCTCCCCGTTGCGCCCCTGATCTGGTCTGGCACCGCTGACTGGAGCTGGACCCGACGACGGTGGATCAAACCGTACAGGCTCCGGACTGGAGCCGCTGGCCGGAGCTGGACTGGACACCAGTGGAGCGGATTACTCTGGCTCCGGAGTGGATCCGCTGACTGGAGTTGGACCGGACCCCGGTGGAGCGGATTGCTCTGGCTCCGGAGTGGAGCAGCTGACCGGTGCCGGACCAGGCACCGGTGGAACAGGCACGGGCCGTGCCGGACTGGACACACGCACCACTGGCTTGGTGCGGGGAGCAGGAACGGGCCGGACCGGGCTGACGACGCGCACCACTGGCTTGGTGCGGGGAGCAGGAACGGGCCGGATCGAGCTGACGACGTGCACCACTGGCTTGGTGCGGGGAGCAGGAACGGGCCGGACCGGGCTGACGACGCGCACCACTGGCTTGGTGCGGGGAGCAGGAACGGGCCGGACCGGGCTGGCGACGCGCACCACTGGCTTGGTGCGAGGGGCAGGAACAGGCCGGACCGGGCTGGCGACGCGCACCACTGGCTTGGTGCGAGGGGCAGGAACAGGCCGGACCGGGCTGGCGACGCGCACCACTGGCTTGGTGCGAGGGGCAGGAACAGGCCGGACTGGGCTGGCGACGCGCACCACTGGCTTGGCGCGAGGGACAGGAACAGGCCGGACCGGACTGGGAACACGCACCACTGGCTTGGTGCGGGGAGCAGGAACAGGCCGGGCTGGACTGGGAACACGCACCACTGGCTTGGTGCGGGGTGCCGGAACGGGCCGGGCTGGACTGTGGAGGCGGACTGGAGGTCTGGAGCGGAGAGCTGACACAACCCGTCCTGGCTGAATGCCTACTTCCACACAATACGTGTGAGGCATCAGCACAGGACGTACGGGGCTGTGCACTCGTACTGGCGCTACAGCACGTGGCACTGGCGCAGGATATACGGGACTGAGGAGGCGTACTGGAGACCACGAGCGTTGAGCCGGCACACCCCGTCCTGGCTGAATGCCCATCTTTGCACGACACGTGCGTGGTGCTAGCACAGGACGTACAGGACTGTGCCGGAACACTCGCGGCACAGTACGTGGCTCCGCATAACACGGAGCCTGCCCAGTCACACGCTTCCTAGCCTGAGTACGGGGAGTTGGCTCTGCTCTAACCCTAGGCTCTGCCAACCACCCTTTTAGCCCCCCCAAAAATGTTTCTTGGGGCTGTCTCTCGGGCTTCCTCCTCGGCCGGTACCCTCTGCGTTGCCGCTGCTCCTCTCTATAGCGCGCCTCCACAGTCTCCTCCCAAGGACGGCGATCCATTCCGGCCTGAATCTCCTCCCAAGTCCAGGATCCCTTCCCGTCCAGGATCTCCTCCCAGGTCCAGGCTGTCTGTTCCTGGACACGCTGCTTGGTCCTCTTTTGGTGGGATCTTCTGTCACGATCGTCACCGGAAGATACGGACCAAGGCGCAGCGTGATAAGCGTACATTTTATTAAGTACTTAACACGACACAAAACAACAAACAAACGATAAGTGAAGTCCTAGGTTACACAAAACAAACCTTTACGGAACAAGATCCCACACCGACTAGTGCCAAACAGGCTGCCTAAGTATGGTCCCCAATCAGAGACAACGAGATACAGCTGCCTCTGATTGGGAACCACCCTGGCCAACATAGATCTAAACGATCTAGCACATCAACATAGAAAATATAACACAGAAACTACACACCCTGGCTCAACATTTCAGAGTCCCCAGAGCCAGGGCGTGACACTTTCCATGTGTGATGCAAAACCTTTCACTAGACAGACATACAGACACACTCCAGCCTGGACAGACACACTGGCATTCTAGTCTAGAAACATCAGACTGACAGCCAACACAGTGTGTGTGTGTGTGTGTGTGTGTGTGTGTGTGTGTGTGTGTGTGTGTGTGTGTGTGTGTGTGTGTGTGTGTGTGTGTGCGTGTGCGTGTGCGTGTGAGTGTGAGTGTTTAGGACATGTGCTGACATCAGCTTGAGTCATAAACCCTTACAATCGGACTGTTCATGTGAGATGGATTGAACCTCGATGTGAGATAGAAAAGGAGGAGAGGGACTGTCGGAGAAAGAGAGGAGAGGGCAGAAAGAGAGGAGGGAGTGTGTCTGCAGGAGGAAGCAGGACGGCTGGACGCTTTTGGTAAAAATATAAAGACAACCAGAGGATCTGCAACAAACACACACACGCACACACATACACACACACACACACACACACACACACAAAACCTCTACTGCTAGAGCTGTCGTATGTCTTTGGAGCAAGAAGAGTGATGCTCTCCTCTCCTGAGTCCTGACCTAGAGGCTGGCTGTGTGTGTATCTCTGTGTGTGTGTCTGTGTGTGGTGATTTAGTGAGTAAAACACTTCACAGTATGTTATCACTGACAGTTCCTCCCCTAACAGCTGTTTAGCAGTTGCAACATACACCATCTGAATGACGCCCCACACCAGAGCTGACCATGTCCCAGGGCACCTAGCCCTAAAACTAACCCTACCCCTACCGCCACATACAGCTCCTCCAGAGTGGTTTATGTGAGTGTTACCCTGCTGAACCGAGGGAAGGCAACTAACTAACTGACTGACTAACTGACTGACTAACTAACTAACTAACTGACTGACTGACTGACTAACTAACTAACTAACTAACTAACTAACTGACTGACTGACTAACTAACTGACTGACTAACTGACTAACTGACTAACTGACTGACTGACTGACTGACTGACTGACTGACTGACTGACTGACTAACTGACTGACTGATGAACTGACTGACTGACTGACTAATTGACAGACTGACTGACACACACACATATGGCTAAGATATCAAAGAGGTGAAAGTTATAGAGGCTGACCTCAGTGGGTGGAGTTACTCTGTCTTTATAAAGGTCATCACCTCTGACCTCTGTACATCCAGTCTCTGTATCCCTCTCGATCTCTCTCTGTCTCTCTTTCTCTATCCCTCTGCCCCTCTCTCTCGCTTCCCCCTCTCTCCCTCCCACTTTCCTGTTTCATGTCTACTGATACAGTAGTTTTCCCACTGCTGTAGAGGTCCCCTCTCTTTATTCAGATGGGACAGTGTGTGTGTCTTGACTTGGACAGATGGAGTGTTTGCCATGAGGAGAATAAAAGCTGAAAATCCAAACTTCCTTCCTGTCTGAATGAGAGTACATGTCAACTACAGCACACACACACACACACACACACACACACACACACACACAAATGTATGCATGCACACATGCACGCATGCAAACACACACAGACACACACACAGCGAGTGATCAGACATCAGCCAGGACAACACACGCACATGCCCCCACACACACAGACATCATGTGAACGGTACACACACTCATCAACCAGAAGACAGGCCGTGTGAACGGTACACACGTACACCAGCCGGAACACACACATCAGGCACAGCCATACTAGGCCCTGTGAACCGAACATAGACACACAATCTGTGAAGCCGTAGGTCCTACCATCTTTTGTTGTTGATATAAACCCTTCAAGGCTTGTATAAAATGTGACATGTTATTGAATAATTATTAAACATTTTAGGCTGAGCTGAAAAGATTGAGAGTACCATAAAATGTTGATATTGTACTATTGTGCAGTTGTGCGTTTATTCACCATTTCACTGGTTTTATTACAGTATTATCCTCTTGGGTTATGAAGCAGGAAGGACATCTAGTGGCAGTTGTTGATATTAGAAGCACACAGATAGTTGGACAATCACTTGAATGGTTTATTTATTAATTTTTAAACTAAAGTCCAAACCACAGGAGGCTGGTGAGGGGAGGACGGCTTATAATAATATCTGTAATTAAGTGATACCATTCCATTCATTTCGTTCCAGCCTTTACTATGAGCCCTTCCTCCCCAATTAAGGTGCCAGCAGCCACCTGTGATCCAAACATATAGCACGTAGAACCTAGTGTCCCTCATGCATTGTTAATACAATAATCTTTGGACTATTGAGCTTTTTGTCAGTGTGTCGGGTGTGGAGATTGATATGTACAGTTGAGGATGACATTTTAGACCTACATTTTCTGTATTTGTGTCTTTCTATTTGGTGGATATGTCTCTAATGGACTAATAAACTACATTATCCAGGCAGATTATCTCTGATAGACGAATGGTTCATAAATGTCATAACTACTGAGTTAGTCGTGATGGACTAATGATTATGTTATCAAAATTGTCTGTAGACCTGGTAGACTAATGGGTATCTCAATAAAGGGCCTATAAACCGGATGCACAGCACCAAGAGGTTTGGCGTACGTCTGCAGTTCCATTTCATCTTTAAAAAATCTGTTTTGTTCTTGTATCAGCTGCGGCATCAGAACAGAAATAGAACAGAGGTGGTTTTAAAGAGAAACATCAAAGCACAGCTCAGTCACTGAGCCTCAGGCAACAATTAAACACAAACTCAGAATAAGGGAATAAGGATTCTCAAAGGATTTAACATGGAATTACTCCATTACCGTTTCATACAAAATGAAAATGTCATCTCCGATATAATAACGTAATTACTAGTTTCACTTCAGTCTCAGGCAACATTCAGCACCTGCACACAACCTGTATGTATATATACTGTAGTGTGTGTGTGTGTGTGTGTGTGTGCAGCAGTATCTATCTAGGGAAGAGAAGGGCTCTATGAGAAAAGGCATTGTGTTCAGGTCACTGTTGCCAGGGAGAGATGGAGAGAGCGAGAGAAATAGAAATGGAGAAGTTTTGAGTATTTTGTGACAACTCCAGCCTTGCTAGCCACTACAACAAACACATTAGTATGAGAAAATATTAGTAATGTAGTAATGGTGGTGCAGTGTAATTGGATAATAAATGTTGACGCCAAACAAATATTTCACACTGGCAATTTTGAGAAATTTCTGGGGCTAGCCCCAAATAAACAGTAACCCTGCTCCGGAGCAGGGTAGCTTAGGTTTTAGCGCTGGACTAAGCAGGAAAATGTGCAATGTGAAAAGCCCCCTTTTTTTCTCATCCCTGTTGTTAGAAAAACTCACCTTCAGTGTTTGTCTGGAGGAAAATAATGTATTTTCTTGCAAGGTCACAGCATCATGCTTGGTCACATTTAAAGGAGGGCACAATCCGAAGATAGCGAGGCAGAGGGGGAGGGCTAGTGATGAGTGAGAAAAGAGAGATTGGAGGAGGGAGTAATTATAATTCAGGTCCTGTGAGCTATTGTCCTTTGGATGGAGAGCGAATGTTTCATCACTAAATCTCCAGCCTCACATTTCCCCTCAAAATTCCTCTCCAGAACGGCACTTTAATTTCCACCAGAAAGAGCACTAATGATTTTCTTCTCATAATTCATAAAGCACACAGGGGATGTTGAGGAGAGCGGGGGAGGAGAGGAGAGAAAAAGAGAGGAGAGGAGAGGAGAGGGGGGGAGAGCGGAGAGGAGAGGAGAGAGGAGAGGAGAGGAGAGGAGAGGAGAGGAGAGGAGAGGAGAGGAGAGGAGAGGAGAGGAGAGGAGAGGAGAGGAGAGGAGAGGAGAGGGAGTAGCACAGGGTATTTAAACATGTAACTTCAATCAATCAATCAAATGTATTTATTAAGCCCTTTTTACATCAGCAGATGTCACACAGTACTTATACAGAAATCCAACCTTAAACCCCAAACAGCAAGCAATGCAGAAGTAGAAGCATGGTGGCTAGGAAAAACTCCATAGAAAGGCAGGAACCTACGAAGAAAGCTAGAGAGAACCAGGCTCTGAGGGTTGG